>NC_052168.1:10757657-10797657 GCF_902713615.1 Scyliorhinus canicula | reverse complement strand
GGCAATGCTCACACACATCTTCTACCCCCTCAAAGAGCCGGCTCATTCCCGCCCTTGTAAGGTGAGCTCTATACACCACCTTCAGCTGTATCAGCCCCAACCTCGCACACAAGTTGGAGGCATTCACCCTCCGGATCACCTCACACCAGAACCCCTCCTCCATACCCTCCCCCAACTCGTCCTCCCACTTTTCCTTGATCCTTTCTCGCGCCACCTTCTCCTCCTCGGCATAAGGAAGGGGGAAGTTTTGGGTATGCTAAAAGGCATTAAGGTGGACAAGTCCCCAGGTCCGGATGGGATCTATCCCAGGTTATTCAGGGAAGCGAGGGACAAAATAGTTGGGGCCTTAACAGATATCTTTGCAGCATCCTTGAGCACGGGTGAGGTCCCGTAGGACTGGAGAATTGCTAATGTTGTCCCTTTGTTTAAGAAGGGTAGCAGGGATAATCCAGGGAATTATAGACTGTGAGCTTGACGTCAGTGGTAGGCAAACTGTTGGAGAAGATACTGACAGATAGGACCTATTCACATTTGGAAGAAAACAGACTTATCAGTGATAGGCAGCATGGTTTTGTGCAGGGAAGGTCATGTCTTACAAACCTAATAGAATTCTTTGAGGAAGTGACAAAGTTAATTGATAAGGGAAGGGCTGTAGATGTCATGTACATGGATTTCAGTAACACGTTTGATAAAGTTTCCCATGGCAGGTTGATGGAAAAAGTGAAGTCGTATGGGGTTCAGGGTGTACTAGCTAGATGGATAAAGAACTGGCTGGGTAACAGGAGACAGAGTGTAGTGGTGGAAGGGAATGTCTCAAAATGGAGAAAGGTGACTAGTAGTGTTCCACAGGGATCCATGCTCGGACCACTGTTGTTTATGATATACATAAATGATCTGGACGATGGTATAGGTGGTCTGATTAGCAAGTTTTCAGATGATACTAAGATTGGTGGAGTTGCAGATAGCGAGGAGGACTGTCAGAGAATACAGCAAAATATAGCTAGATTGGAGAGTTGGGCAGAGAAATGGCAGATGGAGTTCAATCCAGGTAAATGTGAGGTGATGCATTTTGGAAGATCTAATTCAAGAGCGGACTATACAGTCAATGGAAGAGTCCTGGGGAAAATTAATGGACAGAGAGATCTGGGAGTTCAGGTCCATTGTACCCTGAAGGTGGCAACGCAGGTCGATAGAGTGGTCAAGAAGGCATCCAGCATGCTTGCCTTCATTGGATGGGGTATTGAGTACAAGAGTCGGCAGGTCATGTTACAGTTGTATAGGACTTTGGTTCGGCCACATTTGGAATACTGCGTGCAGTTCTGGTCGCCACATTACCAGAAGGATGTGGATGCTTTAGAGAGGGTGCAGAGGAGGTTCACCAGGATGTTGCCTGGTATGGAGGGTGCTAGCTATGAAGGAAGGTTGAGTAGATTAGGATTGTTTTCGTTGGAAAGACGGAGGTTGAGGGGGGACCTGATTGAGGTCTACAAAATTATGAGAGGTATGGACAGGGTGGATAGCAACAAGCTTTTTCCAAGAGTGGGGTTGTCAGTTACATAGGGTCACGATTTCAAGGTGAGAGGGGAAAAGTTTAAGGGAGATGTGCATGGGAAGTTTTTTACGCAGAGGGTGGTGGGTGACTGGAACGTTTTGCCAGCGGAGGTGGGCACGATAGCATCATTTAAGATGCATCTAGCTAGATATATGAACGGGCGGGGAACAGAGGGAAGTAGACCTTGGAAAATAGGAGACAGGTTTAGATAAAGGATCTGGATCGGCGCAGGCTGGGAGGGCCAAAGGGCCTGTTCCTGTGCTGTAATTTTCTTTGCAAAATTTCTTTGCCGGCTCTACTGGAGGGTTAATGGTTATGTTAATGACACAATGAGGTTAATAATGATTGAAGCATGCGATCAGGGTCAGAGAGCTAGACACAGAACGTGTGTCCGTAGAAACATTACTGACCATGAGGTCTGTGTCCGTAGAAACATTACTGACCTTGATATCTCTGTAAAGAGTTTCAAGAAAAGCTATACCGACTATCCCAAATCACTCAAAGAGTTAGTAAAACCTCGTTGGAACAGTGGAACCCACGTCTATAGCGAGTTCTTGAGGCAAATGACAGAGATGCATTGAAGGAGAAACTGGATGAGCACAAGGAGGAAGGAAGAAATAGAAGGATACGTTGATGGAAAAGTAACGACTTACATTTATATAGAACATAGAACATAGAAGTACAGTACAGAACAGGCCCTTCGGCCCTCAATGTTGTGCCGAGCCATGATATCATGCCATTCACGACCTCGGGATGTGCCCAAGCACTTTACAACCTGTCATGGCACGGCTCCTTTAAGGGGGTGGGGGCCTGATGCGCCACGTGATCGGCCTGGGGCCAATCAAGTGGGAGCGCACAAACCCCGGCCAATAGCGAGTTTGCGCGGGACCCTGGGAGCAGTGGCCTGGGCAGCTGGACCCAGGGAGCCGAAGAGACTGGACCCACCCGCTTGTGTTCTGTTCCTGCATAATTACCAACCATTACCTTTTGTTAATAAACCCCTTTGTTACTACAGGAAGCCTCCAGAGCGTATCTCGAGCCACCACATTGGTGACGAGGTGAAAGTTTTGATCGCAGCCGGCAGTTCTTTGTGATTCGAGGAGGTGGGGAAGGAAGGAGCAATTGAAAATGGAAAGAAGGGCCAACGAGAGTCAGGCACTATCAAAACCTGAGGCGATTATTGGTAAACTAGACCCGCTGAACCAAAGGGCTGAAGATTGGAGCCAATATGTCGAACGTCTCCGCTATTGCTGCACCGGAGATCACAGGGGAAGACAAGCAGAAGGTGACACTTCTGGCAGTTTGTGTCTAATAACCTATAATCTAATAAGGAACCTCACGTCTCCAGGGCATCCGACTCAAAGACCCTTGATCGCATCGTTAAGTTAGTCAAAGAGCACTTTAAGCCAAGGCCCTCGATTGTGCTCCAACGTTACAAGTTTAACTCAGTAGTCAGTGTCCCTGAAGAGTCCATCTCAACCTTCATAGCCAGGAGCCCCAGCCCAGGACCTGATGGCCAAGGGAGGTGCATTCATACCGTGGGCAGCACGGTAGCACAAGTGGATAGCACTGTGGCTTCACAGCGCCAGGGCCCCAGGTCCGATTCCCCGCTGGGTCACTGTCTGCGCGGAGTCTGCACGTTCTCCCCGTGTCTGCGTGGGTTTCCTCCGGGTGCTCCTGTTTCCTCCCACAGTCCAAAGACGTGCAGGGTAGGTGGATTGGCCGTGATAAATTGCCCCTTAGTGACCAAAAAGGTTAGGAGGGGTTATTGGGGGATAGGGTGGAAGAGAGGGCTTAAGTGAGTCGGTGCAAACTTGATGGGCCGAATGGCCTCCTTCTGCTCTGTATGTTCTGTTTCTGTTCTGCTCTGTAGGGGTTGTTTAGCTCACAGGGCTAATCGCTGGCTTTGAAAGCAGACCAAGGCAAGCCAGCAGCACGGTTCGATTCCCCGAACAGGCGCCGGAATGTGGCGACTAGGGGCTTTTCACAGTAACTTCATTGAAGCCTACTCGTGACAATAAGCGATTTTCTTAGGGGGCTGTTTAGCTCACAGGGCTAATCGCTGGCTTTGAAAGCAGACCAAGGCAAGCCAGCAGTGCGGTTCGATTCCCGTAACAGCCTCCCCGAACAGGCGCCGGAATGTGGCGACTAGGGGCTTTTCACAGTAACTTCATTTGAAGCCTACTCGTGACAATAAGCGATTTTCATTTTCATTTTTTCTTGTTCTATAACGCGGCCAAACAGGCTGAGGGTCAACCTGCAAATCTTTCCAGACACGCCAATGGCTGGCGGTAGGAGCGGGAGCCACGCTCAACTCATTGACGGAAATGAGTGCCACCCCTCAAGCTATGAGCCCCTGGTGACAGACTAGCAACCTGTTCCAGGAATTACTAGCTAATGAAAGACAGACAAAAGCCTGTCTTCGTGCTCTGAGTGGGTGGGGAATCGGATTGGGAAGGGAATTGGATTGGAATACAATTCCCATTTACAGGCTGCCATTTCCAATGCCCAATCAGGCAGTCAATTACTCACTGTGTAAATTGGTTGCTGCCCATTCTCCTGCCAGTCACCTTACATTTGCGCCCTGTGTTTGACAAACCTTGTTTCTTATCACGTTTCAGCCCTGTTTGCTGATGACTCCTGGCAGAGATGCATGTTTCCTTTGCGCCGTCTGACAGGTTGTAACAGAGCTCAGGTGTGGCTTGTGTTGACTTGGCTCTCACTCTCACTCCCACACACACCAAATAATTAATCGCTGCCACCTCCCTCAGTGAGTGACCAGACACGTTCCCTCTTCAAGAAACCTGTGGACGAGGGATCTTCGGCTGCGCACTGCGCTCAGAATCTCCTCAAAACCATGGACAGCACACTAGGAAGAGATCAGGTACGGGTCCTCAAATATAAGTATCTTTTAAAACCGGGGAATTTGCTTCAACATGCCTGTCATTGAGAGGCATGCAGAGAATTCAAAGCAAGGGATGACTTCATTTTCCTTCCACATTCTTTGGAAAGAGACCTCTCCGAATTTTAACCTGCTTTCTGCTTCCTCCTGAACGAAGTTACTCGCTCTGTCAGTTGTGCTGTCATTTTATGTACTGTCAATTTAAAACGCAAAGGACACTCGGCTAAACTTTAAACTGCTCCAAGTACAGCATCAGTCAATGGCTCCTGCTGGCTGACAAACTCCCATCTTTTGAAAACTAAAATGTTTTTACTGGTTTTCATATTTTTATGGTACATGCTCCAGCAACCGCTGAAAGGTAAATGCTTACTTATTTACAGAGGTCTCTCGGAGCCCCTGTTGGTTTTTTGCCTCCCCCCTTACTTTCCCCCCCATCCTCCCCTGCCCGTTGTGGCTCAGCTATGCCACCCGGCCCCCAACCCTAGTTCCTCTACCAGTGAGTGTCTCGGTGTCTGTGGGTACGTCACTGCCTCCCTGTGGAGGGAGCTTTTGATTTGTATATACCTTAACTCGTTCCCTTTGGGAAACGGGAACCTCTCCATCAGTTCCTCTAGAGTCGAAGGTCTGTCATATGTGTCCACGTCGCTAACTGTCAGCGTCCCCTCGTCCTGTCTCCACCTTTTGAAGGTGGCGTCCATCGTTGCTGGCGTGAGCCTGTGGTTGTTGCAGATGGGGGCCATGGTGGACATTTCAGTCAGGCCGAAGTGTTGCCTCAACTGTTACCATGTTCGGAAAGCTAGGTTGCCCAGCATCTGGGCCACATATTCCGCGGAGTTCCTGCCCTCTGCTCCCTCAGGTAGGGAAATCCAATCGACAAGCGTTGGGAAGAATGAACGCGCAGTGAACGGCCTACTGCCAAGAAACACGTGGCACTACAGAGTCATGCGATTATATAGCATATCAAGTCTCGGGGTAGGGAACAATGTTTTAAGGTAAGTACCCTTAAAGGTACATGCACATCACATCTGAAAGGGCAGCACGGTAGCATGGTGGTTAGCATAAATGCTTCACATCTCCAGGGTCCCAGGTTCGATTCCCGGCTGGGTCACTGTCTGTGCGGAGTCTGCACGTCCTCCCCGTGTGTGCGTGGGTTTCCTCCGGGTCCTCCGGTTTCCTCCCACAGTCCAAAGATGTGCGGGTTAGGTGGATTGGCCATGCTAAATTGCCCGTAGTGTCCTAAAAAGTAAGGTTGGGGAGGGGGGGGAGTTGTTGGGTTACGGGTACAGGGTGGATACGTGGGTTTGAGTAGGGTGATCATGGCTCGGCACAACATCGAGGGCCGAAGGGCCTGTTCTGTGCTGTACTGTTCTATGTTCTATGAAAGAGTACTTCTGTGGGAGGCTGAATTACCAATGGGGATCCGTGCGTTTCATTGCCCAGACCAATCTTGTGCTGTGCCATTTATAAGACATGCCACCGCAGCTGTGGGCCCCATAACTGCACCGTGGCCACTCTTTACGAATGCCCCAGCACAGGGAGGATCAATGGGCTATTCAACTACAGGGGCCGTCCTCGTCCGATGTCCTCTCTGAGTGATCGGCCCTCGCATCCAAGAAGCAGCCTGAACTGGAGGCCTCCCCCGACCGATTGGGGTGTAAACCCGCCCCGTACCGAATGGCACACCCCATAGATCAGGGCAAAGTTCTGAAACAGGCCCATGGCTTCGGTTAACCCGATTTCCCCACTGCCGCTCCCACTCCGCCCCAGATTCCTGGTGGAGCAGGGGCCGATACCCCCACCTCCGCCGCCTGTGGCTCCGAGGAGAGCTTGCGGCCTCTGAGTCACATGACTGTGGGTCCAAGTCCCACTCCAGAGGCTTGAGCACAGGTTGATGCTCCCGGTGCAGTACCAAGGGAGCGCTGCACTGTCGGAGGTGCTGTCTTTTAGACAAAGACTTATAGAACCTTTATTAGCGTCACAAGTCGGCTTACATTAACACTGCAATGAAGTTACTGTGAAAAGCCCCACGTCGCCACACTCCGGCGCCTGTTCGGGTACACAGAGGGAGAATTCAGAATGTCCAAATTACCTAACAGCACATCTTTCGGGACTTGTGGGAGGAAACCGGAGTGCCCGGAGGAAACCCACGCAGACACAGGGAGAACGTTTAGACTCCGCACAGACAGTGACCCAAGCGGGAATCGAACCGGGTCACTGGCCCTGTGAAGCGGCAGTGCTAACCACTGTGCAGGCCCTGTTTGCCCTCTGAATGATCCTGTGGCATTAATTCTTTTTAAAACCCAGCAAGTCAGTGCTTAAGACAGGGAGGCGGGCACTGAGGCTTAAAGAGGAAGCGTGTCGCTGCGGAGAATCCCTTTCGTGGTTCTGATGGCCTCCTCCTCTTTCAAACAGGGAACGACATTTAAGAAAGGAGCCTTGAGTTAAACATAAACCTTTTTGTTTTGTTCACTGTGTCAACATTCCAGAAGGTGAGAACCAGCCTGAAACGCAAACATATGATGAATTGGGCTCATTAAGGCAACATGTGTCACTGGACAGGTAGAGTTAAAAAAAAAGGCCGCAGGTTGTGAGTAATTCCCAGGTGAGCAAAAGCTTCGGTGGAGCGTGATCCACAACGAAGGACCCTCGGGGTGGCCGCCAAACTGCCACTCCTCAGGCGTAGGTAAACCGTATGTGGAGTTTCCAATTGAATATGACTGCCTCTGTGACATACTTCAGCAACTCTCCCCTCTTTTCCCAGGTATTATTCCCGAAGTGATTGTGATAACCCTCACAAGGGATCACTCATTGATCTCACTGTGGGGCTCGTTGAGTACGGGTTGCCAAGGTAACGGGCGGAGGCCCTTCCAGCTGGAACTCGTTATCGAGCCTTTTAAATGCTGTCCTAGACCTGCTCTGGGAATCCCTGTCAGCCCCGGGTATTGTAGGCCCTGGGTGCGGCTTTACTTTTCCGTTAAAATGAACTTGGTGTAACCTTTATGTCTCCTGCATTACTGGCCGAGGATTTCCATCAGATGGATCCACGATTAGGTTCAGCAAAGTACAGGACCAGACTACAAGACCGGCCAGGCAACTCCTTCATCCAAGATAGATAAGTGGACCCTGGATGGTGCAAGGGGTGAATCATTTCCATGGGGATAGTTGGGAGGGGGTGGGGGAGAGGGGGGGACATAAAGGCCATCAAGATATGGGAGCCCATCCTGTACAGCTGTACATCAAAGAACCAGGGGCTTCTACAGGGTAAGGATGGCTCTGGGTCAGGCAATGACCTTTCACCTCTGAGGCCAACCCCCCCGCCCCCCACACTGCTGTCTCTGAATTTTAAGGTTCCTGAGTACAGGGTACTCTTTTTAAAACTTATTTCTTTTTTAAAAAAAATTTAGATTACCCAATTATTTTTTCCAATTAAGGGGCAATTTAGCGTGGCCAATCCACCTACTCTGCACATTTTTGGGTTGTGGGGGGTGAAACCCACGCAGACACGGGGAGAATGTGCAAACTCCAGTGACCCAGAGCCGGGATCGAACCTGGGACCTCAGCGCCGTGAGGCGGTTGTGCTAACCACTAGGTCACCGTGCTGCCCTTTTAAAACTTATTTCAAAGAGTCGTGGGCGAGGCCCGCATTGTTGCCCATCCCTAGTTGCCCCTCGCGAAGGTGGTGGTGAGCCGCCTGCTGAAGTCCCCGTGGTGTAGGTACACCTGCAGTGCTGTTAGGGAGGGATTTTGACCCACCACGGCGAGTCAGGACGCTGCGAGGATGGGAGGGGAACGTAGACCTTATCCGAGTAAAAATACAATGGTCGCTGAAAATTATGCGGCAGGTTGGCAAGGCCATAAAAACAAACAAACACCAGGCTTTAATTCGAGGTGAATGCACCTCAGGGACTTTTCAGGTATTGAAGTCTGGGCGCGATCTAATGAAAAAAAATCCGGAATCTCGTTTTGGGTGGGATTAGCGGGGTCGTTGCCGGCGGGTTTAGCAGCGACAATGACCCCGCTATCAAACGGCCTCAGTGGGGGATGGCTCACCGGGGCCACACTCAATCACAATTCCTGCACTGAGGATCTTCACTTGTTGGTGCAGGAAGAGATCGGGGCGGCATGAACTCTCGACCCCCTGACACGGCCACCGGACCCCCCCCCCCCACACCCCAACTCAGATATGGGGGGTCCTCGAGCCCCCAGCACCCCACCTCATACAGGCCCGATCCCTGGCATAGGCAAAATGCCAACTGGGCACCTTGGCAATGCCAGTCTGGCATTCTGGCAGTGCCCCTGCCAACCTGGTGGTACCACCTGGGCACACTGCCAGGGTGGCACCCAGTTGGCACTGCCAGGGTGGTACCCAGTTGGCACTGCCAGGGTGGCACCCAGTTGTCACTGCCAGGGTGGCACCCAGTTAGCACTGCCAGGGTGCCCAGGTGGCACTGCCAGGGTGCCCAGTTCGCACTGCCAGGGTGCCCAGTTGGCACTGCCAGGGTACCAAGTTGGCACTGCCAGGATGCCCAGTTGGTACTGCCAGGATGCCCAGTTGGCACTGCCAGGGTGTCCAGTTGGCACTGCCAGGGTGCCCGGGTGGCACTGCCAGGGTGTCACCCTGTTAGCACTGCCAGGGTGCCTGGGTGGCACTGCCAGGGTGCCTGGGTGGCACTGCCAGGGTGCCCAGGTGGCACTGCCAGGGTGCCCAGGTGGCACTGCCAGGGTGTCCAGTTGGCACTGCCAGGGTACCAGGCTGACAATACCATGGTGCCCAGGTGACATCAGCAGTGCCAGGGTGCCACCTGCCCAGATACCAACCACCTTGGAGTCTCCCATTGCCTGGGAGACCCCTCTCCCCAAGTGCCGTTCTGCCTGGTCCCTGTTTGTGGGGACCAGTGCTAATCGCCCCCTGGCTGGGGTGTCCTTGGCAAGGCTGGTAGATCCCTGGTTAGATTAAGCAACAGCATAGTTAAGTCAGCTTTTCCACAATGGGTGGGATCCAGATCACTACGTCTCGGGGAAATCTCGTTGCATCCCACAGGGCTTAACAACCATTGGGAATCCCGGAAGAGGCCCCTACCGTCCGCATCCCATCCCAATTCCGCTGGGGCGTGGCCGGTAAATTACACCCAGTGTGTATGAGGCTGAATGCTTTGAACTGGATTGTTTACATTAAAATGCACACTCTATTGCCTGCTAAAAGCATCATGATTGACAGCTCGCTGGAACTTCAAAGTGATGAATCAGGTTGTTCATTTTTCTAGCTCTGCAGGATCCATTAGGTCAGGAGAGCAGCTGTTTCGCTAACTGCAATTTTAAAATGAAATTGCCTCTTTGTTGTCAAGCAAAGAACAGCTGTGGGCGCTGGAGGAACGTAAAGAATATTATTGTTTGATATTCAGAAGTACTCCCACTCTGATAACAGCATCTTTGAGGTGTGTGCTTTTAACTGAAAAGGATTCTCATTTATTCCGGTAAGGATTACTCTGTGTAACTGGACAGAGTTCCTGTTTATTCA
This sequence comes from Scyliorhinus canicula, assembly GCF_902713615.1. NCBI lineage: Eukaryota > Metazoa > Chordata > Chondrichthyes > Carcharhiniformes > Scyliorhinidae > Scyliorhinus > Scyliorhinus canicula. The sequence continues at coordinate 10,787,685 of NC_052168.1, read as the reverse complement.
GCAGGGTAAGGATTACTCTGTGTAACTGGACAGAGTTCCTGTTTATTCGGCAAGGTAAAGATTACTCTGTGTAACTGGACAGAGTTTCTGTTTATTCAGCAGGGTAAGGATTACTCTGTGTAACTGGACAGAGTTCCTGTTTATTCAGCAGGGTAAGGATTACTCTGTGTAACTGGACAGGGTTCCTATTTATTCAGCAGGGTAAGGATTACTCTGTGTAACTGGACAGAGTTCCTGTTTATTCAGCAGGGTAAGGATTACTCTGTGTAACTGGACAGAGTTCCTGTTTATTCAGCAGGGTAAGGATTACTCTGTGTAACTGGACAGAGTTCCGGTTTATTCAGCAGGGTAAGGATTACTCTGTGTAACTGGACAGAGTTCCTGTTTATTCAGCAGGGTAAGGATTACTCTGTGTAACTGGACAGAGTTCCTGTTTATTCGGCAGGGTAAAGATTACTCTGTGTAACTGGACAGAGTTTCTGTTTATTCAGCAGGGTAAGGATTACTCTGTGTAACTGGACAGAGTTCCTGTTTATTCAGCAGGGTAAGGATTACTCTGTGTAACTGGACAGGGTTCCTATTTATTCAGCAGGGTAAGGATTACTCTGTGTAACTGGACAGAGTTCCTGTTTATTCAGCAGGGTAAGGATTACTCTGTGTAACTGGACAGAGTTCCTGTTTATTCAGCAGGGTAAAGATTACTCTGTGTAACTGGACAGAGTTCCTGTTTATTCAGCAGGGTAAGGATTACTCTGTGTAACTGGACAGAGTTCCTGTTTATTCAGCAGGGTAAGGATTACTCTGTGTAACTGGACAGAATTCCTGTTTATTCAGCAGGGTAAGGATTACTCTGTAACTGGACAGAGTTCCTGTTTATTCAGCAGGGTAAGGATTACTCTGTGTAACTGGTCAGAGTTCCTGTTTATTCAGCAGGGTAAGGATTACTCTGTGTAACTGGACAGAGTTCCTGTTTATTCAGCAGGGTAAGGATTACTCTGTGTAACTAGACAGAGTTCCTGTTTATTCAGCAGGGTAAGGATTACTCTGTGTAACTAGACAGAGTTCCTGTTTATTCAGCAGGGTAAGGATTACTCTGTGTAACTGGACAGGGTTCCTGTTTATTCAGCAGGGTAAGGATTACTCTGTGTAACTGGTCAGAGTTCCTGTTTATTCGGCAGGGTAAGGATTACTCTGTGTAACTGGACAGAATTCCTGTTTATTCAGCAGGGTAAGGATTACTCTGTAACTGGACAGAGTTCCTGTTTATTCAGCAGGGTAAGGATTACTCTGTGTAACTGGACAGAATTCCTGTTTATTCAGCAGGGTAAGGATTACTCTGTGTAACTGGTCAGAGTTCCTGTTTATTCAGCAGGGTAAGGATTACTCTGTGTAACTGGACAGAATTCCTGTTTATTCAGCAGGGTAAGGATTACTCTGTGTAACTGGACAGAATTCCTGTTTATTCAGCAGGGTAAGGATTACTCTGTAACTGGACAGAGTTCCTGTTTATTCAGCAGGGTAAGGATTACTCTGTGTAACTGGACAGAGTTCCTGTTTATTCAGCAGGGTAAGGATTACTCTGTGTAACTAGACAGAGTTCCTGTTTATTCAGCAGGGTAAGGATTACTCTGTGTAACTAGACAGAGTTCCTGTTTATTCAGCAGGGTAAGGATTACTCTGTGTAACTGGACAGGGTTCCTGTTTATTCAGCAGGGTAAGGATTACTCTGTGTAACTGGTCAGAGTTCCTGTTTATTCAGCAGGGTAAGGATTACTCTGTGTAACTGGACAGAATTCCTGTTTATTCAGCAGGGTAAGGATTACTCTGTAACTGGACAGAGTTCCTGTTTATTCAGCAGGGTAAGGATTACTCTGTGTAACTGGACAGAGTTCCTGTTTATTCAGCAGGGTAAGGATTACTCTGTGTAACTGGACAGAGTTCCTATTTATTCAGCAGGGTAAGGATTACTCTGTGTAACTGGACAGAGTTCCTGTTTATTCAGCAGGGTAAGGATTACTCTGTGTAACTGGACAGAGTTCCTGTTTATTCAGCAGGGTAAGGATTACTCTGTAACTGGACAGAGTTCCTGTTTATTCAGCAGGGTAAGGATGACTCTGTGTAACTGGACAGAGTTCCTGTTTATTCAGCAGGGTAAGGATTACTCTGTGTAACTGGACAGAGTTCCTGTTTATTCAGCAGGGTAAGGATTACTCTGTGTAACTGGACAGAGTTCCTGTTTATTCATCAGGGTAAGGATTACTCTGTGTAACTGGACAGAGTTCCTGTTTATTCAGCAGGGTAAGGATTACTCTGTGTAACTGGACAGAGTTCCTGTTTATTCAACAGTGTAAGGATTACTCTGTGTAACTGGGTGGAGTTGTTTATTTGTGCAGGAGGATAAGAGTTAGTCACTCTATTTCTGGTCAGGGTTCCTGGCTGTTAAGCTGGGTAAATATGCCCCATGAGTTGCCGGCATAGGTGGCTCTGGATATATTGGACTGCTGTGTAGCAGTACAGAGTCCCTGTTTAATCAGTTATATAAGTATTAGTGGCCACAACCTCTGTTTCAATATATTCAGCTCCTCCCAGCTACTAATGACCCGTAACCTTTGACCTGGTCGGGCAACGTTTTAGACAGTTCAAAACAAATTGAACATTTTTGCCGAATTCTCAGAAACACTGGCACCATGGGACTCGACGATGAAAGCACCGAGCGTTGAAGCTCAAACACTGAAAAATTCAATAACTTGGTGTGCAGGCGAACAAAATTGCGGCAGACATTCGGCGGAATTCTCCCAAAGGGAGACAAACAGCCCACGCCGGAGTGAAACCCGGAGTGTTTCACTCCGGCGTCGGAAGCCGCTCCTCGCCCCCTATCCTCCCCCCCCCCCCCCCCCCCGGCGGGAGCGGCGGCACGTGAATCTTGGGCGCCGGGCCTTGACGCGCATGCGTGGTTGCCGTCTTCCCCTCCGCTTCCCCGCAAGACATGGCGTCTTGATCTTGCGGGGCGGCAGAGGGAAAAGAGTCTGTCTTTTAGAGACGCCGACCCGACGATGGGTGGGCATCGATCGCGGGCCAGACATCTGCTGAGCACGCCCGTGGTGCTCGATCCTCCCTCCGCCCCCCACAGGCCCTGAGGTCGCGCAATGTTCGCGCCGGCAGCGACCAGGTGTGGTTGGCGCCGGCGTGAACCGGTCGGGTTCGGCAGGCCGCTCGGCCCATCCGGGCTGGAGAATCGCCGGTCGCTGTGAGAAACGGCGAGCGGCGATTCTCCGAGCGGCCTGTCGAAAAACGTGACACGCCATTTTGGGGGGGTGGGAGAATTGCGGGGGGTGCCAGGGCGGCGTGTCATGATTCGCCCAGCCCTCCCACGATTCTCCCCCCCGGCGTGGGGTGCGGAGAATCGCGCCCATTGTATCCTAGCCTTCCAATGGCGGGGCGGGGGGGGGGGGGTGGGGGGAGGGAGGAGAGATGGGAGTGGGGGGGGGGGACATTCAGACTCCTGCGGAACCTGGCGCAGCCAGAAAAAGCAGGCTCTAAAACCTATAGTGAAATGGTGGTGATTTTTCAGGGTCACTTCTCACCTGGGGCATCACGGTAGCACAGTGGTTAGCACTTTGGATTCACAGCGCCAGGGTCCCAGGTTCGATTCCCCGCTGGGTCACTGTCTGTGCGGAGTCTGCAACTTCTCCCCGTGTCTGCGTGGGTTTCCTCCGGGTGCTCCGGTTTCCTCCCACAGTCCAAAGATGTGCAGGTTAGGTGGATTGGCCTTGCTAAATTGCCCTTAGTGACCAAATAGGTTAGGAGGGGTTATTGGGTTACGGGGGTAGGGTGGAAATGAGGGCTTAAGTGGGTCGGTGCAGACTCGGTGGGCCGAATGGCCTCCTTCTGCACTGTAGGTTCTATGTTCTGTTCTAAACCTTTGGTCATTGCCAAAGAGGTTCAGGTTCCACAAACGTAACCAACAAGAAGGTGAATCAATCACACAGTTCGCAGCTACTTTAAAGAAATCAGCTGAATGCCGTGAACTTAGAGATGCCCTGAATGACACCATTAGAGACAGACTAGTGTGTGGGTTAAGAAGCGAAGCTATCAATAAAAGGCTGTTAACAGAGAGCAACGTAGATCTAAAGAAGGCTTTAGAAGTCGCGATCGTCATGGAAATTGCAGTGAAAGAAATGCGATAAATAAGCTAAAACTAAAATCTAGAAATTGCCGGCTGAGACCTGACAACCAACACAGGTTCAAAATTGCCACCGATGTGCAAACACTGATGGGCACACAGCAACTGATTGCTGGAGCAAAGATGCAATATGGAAGAATTCTGGTAAAAAGGGGCACATCATACATGTTGGTGAAAGATACAACAAGTTTCAAACAAGAATTGTGAAAAGCAAGATCCAAATATATCAAATGAAAAATTACATAACAATTTCCATGTGATATGAAAAGGGTGTGAAAAAGGACCAGAGTCACAGTCAGATGATGAACAAAGAAAAGTACAGCACAGGAACAGGCCCTTCGGCCCTCCAAGCCTGTGCCGACTATGGTGCCCGTCTAAACTAAAATCTTCTACACTTCTGGGGTCCATATCCCTCTACTCCCATCCTATTCATGTATTTGTCAAGATGCCCCTTAAATGTCACTATCGTCCCTGCTTCCACCACCTCCTCCAGCAGCGAGTTCCAGGCACCCACTACCCTCTATGTAAAAAACTTGCCTCGTACATCTCCTCTAAACCTTGCCCCTCGCACCTTAAACCTATGCCCCCTAGTAATTCACCCCTCTACCCTGGGAAAAAGCCTCTGACTATCCACTCTGTCTATGCCCCTCATAATTTTGTAGACCTCTATCAGGTCGCCCCTCAACCTCCGTCGTTCCAGTGGGAACAAACCGGGTTTATTCAGCCTCTCCTCATAGCTAATTCCCTCCCTATCAGGCAACATCCTGGTAAATCTCTTCTGCACCCTCTCTAAAGCCTCCACATCCTTCTGGCAGTGTGGCGACCAGAATTGAACACTATACTCCAAGTGAGGCCTAACTAAGGTTCTATACAGCTGCCACATGACTTGCCAATTCTTATACTCAATGCCCCGGCCAATGAAGGCAAGCATGCCGTATGCCTTCTTGACTACCTTCTCCACCTGTGTTGCACCTTTCAGTGACCTGTGGATGTGCACATCTAGATCTCTCTGACTGTCAATACTCTTGAGGGTTCTACCAACTATCATTGGTCACACCGGCCATTGCAGGCGCAACGAACCGTTACTGGGTCACTCCTTTACTGGACGGACAACCAATGAAAATGGAGGTGGACACTGGAGCAGCAGTATCATTGGTACCAGAAACGTTTCCCAAAGGACATTAGGACATGTTGCCTTAAAACCCTCAAAGATGAAAACCTATAATGGGGAAGTGGGTCCATTGAGGAGATACATTGATATAAATGTGCAGCTAAACAGACAGATCACAGACTTGTCCCTGCCCATCGTTAGAGATAACTAACCAGCCCTCATGGGGAGAACCTGGCTGGAGAGAATCGAGCTAAACTCGGCCGAGGTGAAGCTCATGTCAGGATCCGAAGCAAGTCGCCCGACAATGTGGAAGACACATGTAATTGTCTTTAATGAAGAGCTGGGGAGCTTGGAAAGAGAATTCAGTCAAGCTAAGGATTAAGGGAGAAAGCCAAGCAAGAGGCTTAAAGGCTAGGTCAGTGCCGCACGCCATCAGGCCTAAGGTCAAGGCAGAATTAGAGAGGCTGGTCGAGACAGGGGTCCTCGAACCTCTTAATGTAAACGGGCTACACCCGTAGTACCTGTGATGAAGACAGTTTGTTCAGTAAAAATATGTGGTAATTTTAAAGCCACTATCAATCCGGTACGTATGCAGAGCAGCACCTTCTGCCTTTAATTACTGATTTAGTTTCTGGGTTGGCTGAAGACCAGCATTTCAGTAAAGTTGGCCTTAGTCAAGCTTATCTCCAGATAAATGTGGATCGAGATTCACAGCAATATTTGACAATCGTGACACGCAAAGGGCAGTAAATTCTGCAGTAAATTCTATGATCTATGAATTCAACGGCACTTTGCCTATTTGCTTGACCGTGATGGGGAATGCCTGGTCAATGACGCACACACATAATTTCCTGCACTGCCGAGCTCACAAATGGGCTGGATGAAAGGTTTGTTCAGTCAAACAATGTAGCATCTATTGAAGGTAACTCACGAGCAAGGATCATTGTCTAAACAACTAAGCCGATTTCTGATGACATAATGCACACACTTGACAACCCTTAAGTTCTCCGGCATTATTCATGATCAAATATCAGTTCCTCACAGAGTTTGATCTGCTGAAGCCACCTAAGACGAGAGAGATTGTTGAGAGGAAACAGCAAAGTCAGGTTTCACAACGTGAGAACACGGCCAAACGCCGTGTTTTTCATAAAGGTCAAGTAGTATTGACAGGAAGTATACCACCAATGAGAAATGGATAAATGCCATCGTCTTAACACAGACAGAAGTGGCCTCCTACACCGTTCAAACTCCGGAAGGTGTAGCGTGGAGGTGACGCACTGATCAACGTTTAGCAGCTAGAATAAGGTTGCCAGAGACAGAGTCAACCGAGAGTCGGCAACAAACTGGGCCACGTGAAGACCCAGACATTCCTGAGATCCACACAATACCAGAAACACTGGGGAAGACTCTGCCCCAGTTGAGGACATTGCAACACCGAGTCAACCTCCGAACACCACGTCGACTCCGGTTGAGACAACAGATGACGTCCAAACTAAACCAAAAAACACCAGAAATTTCAGTCAACACGATAAAGCAGAAATCCGAGGTTTATCGGCAACCACGCAGGAATCAACATTCTCCAAAACGTCTAACTTATGGACTGTTGTGTATGCTAATAGCTCATATTGTAAATTTTGATTTTTAATGTTTTGTTGTGTTTCATTGTGGAAACCTCTGATGTAAAGGGGGAGGAAAGTGTTGTGTATTCATGCTGTTCCGAGTGGGAACAGGATCACGGTAATAATGGCAAACATTGGTCATTTGAGTCACAAACAAATATATTTATTAACACAGTAGTATGTGCACAAGAGACCCGGTTGAAAGTTACCTTGTATAGTTCTCCAAGATGGCTAAAAGTTGTAGTGCTGACAAAGAACATCAAGCTATGTATTTGAAACAAAGCTAGTTTATTTTACACTGCTTTAAATGATTTGCACACTTTACTAAGTAATGGCTTATAAAAGTAGTAGTAGTACTAAATCTATGCTACAGAAATCTATAATATCTCCAATACAACTATCTCAACTTTTCTCCTAACCTTCTCTAACACCTTCTTTAACCTTCTCCCAGAACTGCAGGAGGCACAGTCTTTTATACGCCTACTCTTTGGCGCCACCTAGTGTTGAGATACATAAACATCGCCTTGTTGATCCTTTACACTCCTAACATTATACATGTCATTACAGTTACATTCTGACCAACCTTAAATACAATGTAATCCTGCCCCTTGTTAGCAGGGGAGTTCGTACACCTCAAGCCACACGGGGAATATGAGCAAGCTTGGCCCGTGTGGGTTACTACAGTCACTTTCAGAGGTCGATCACGTAAAGTTCTGATGGTATCACCGGCCGTTTGCACAGGCTAACCATGAATCTATTTTTGCAGCCTGGGTGAAAACACCATCCCCAATAAATAGAACATAGAACAGTACAGCACAGAACAGGCCCTTTGGCCCTCAATGTTGTGCCGAGCCATGATCACCCTACTCAAACCCACATATCCACCCTATACCCATAACCCAACAACCCCCCCCCCTTAACCTTACTTTTTATTCGGACACTACGGGCAATTTAGCATGGCCAATCCACCTAACCCGCACATCTTTGGACTGTGGGAGGAAACCGGAGCACCCAGAGGAAACCCACGCAAACAGGGGGAGGATGTGCAGACTCCACACAGACAGTGACCCAGCCGGGAATCGAACCTGGGACCCTGGAGCTGTGAAGCATTTATGCTAACCACCATGCTACCCTGCAAACAAAATCTCTGTTTGTTTTGCATCTTTGTCATCTGCAAACCAGGCTCAACGTAGAGAGAGTCCAAAACTAGAGGTCGAAAAGGTAAAATAGTCACTCGTAATTCCAGTAGAAAGTTCAGACTAAACTTCTTTACCAAGGAGTGATTGGGAGGTCTTGAGGTGCAGTGGCTAGCACCCTACCTCTGGGCCAGAAGCTCCGGATTGAGCCCCACCCCAGGACTTGTTGGCCAAGGAAGACTCATTCATAACGTGGCCAAACAGGTTGCATATCCCAATCCAATTCTCTTCCCGGATGTAAGGCAGACTTTTGTCTGTTTCCATAGCTAGTCTGTCGCCAGGGGCTTATAGCTTCAGGGGTGACACTCAAGTCCGTCAATGAGGCGAGTGAGGCTGACCAGGAGTCTCTCCCGCTCTCACCGCCAGCCTTTGACGTGTTTGGAAGGATTGTTCAGGTTGACGCACTCAACCTGTTTGGCCGCGTCATCGAGGCACCTTCCTTGGCCGTCAAGACCTGGGGTGGGTCTCGAACCCTGAGCTCCAGACTCAGAGGCAGAGATGCTAACCCGCTGCACCAAAAGCTGGCTGGGGTGAAACCATGGTCAACAATGTGCTTCTCGCAGGACAAGGCACTTCGGGTGTGTTGACGCCTGCGTTTATTAAAAGTCTTCCTAACAGATTGCGTAGCAACCCGTAAAATCCTTTCAACGCACACCGACCGCCAGCAATCTGACTGGGAGAGATCCTTGGTCGGCCCTGCTTGATGCGGAGTGGCACCCCTCAAGGTTATAAACCTCTGGCAACACACCTGCGACCTGTTCTGGGGGAAAAAACAAGCTTTGGAAACGGATGAGAGGATCTGCCTTGTGCGCAAAGACAATCAACAACAACAGCCGAGAAACGATTAGAATGTAGAACTTGCCTTCACAGGGAATGGCTGACATGAAAATCATAGAGTTAAGGAGAAGGCAAGTTTATGCAACTTTTTAAGTTAACCCTTTAAAAGACTGGTGCTATGACTGAGATAGTGCCAATTAGGGCAGCAAGGAAGCATAGTGGTTAGCACTATGGCTTCACAGCGCCAGGGTCCCAGGTTCGAATCCAGGCTAAAGTCACTGGGCGGAATTCTCTGACCCCCCCGCCGGGTCGTAGAATCGCCGCGCGAATCGCGCCACGCCACCCTGATGCCGGGACGTGATTCTCCGCAGAGCAGCATGGTCGGCACCGCGGCGGTCAGGATATGCGCCGCCTCTCCGGCCCGGGCCGGTACAGGCCGGCGCGCAGATTCTCTGGTCCGGATGGGCCGAGCGGCCGTCAAGAAAAAGCCAAGTCCCGCCGGTGCAATTCTAACATCCTCTGAGCCGGTGGGACCTCGGCATTGAAGGGTCCGGGGGCCAGCCTGTTGGCGGGAGGGGGGGGTCCGACCCCAGGCAGGGGGCCTCTGTAGTGGCCTGGCCCGTGATCGGGCCCACCGATTGGCAGGCCGGCCTGTCTCGGCCTTTCCGCCGCGCCGGCTCCTGTAGCCCTGTGCCATTTGGCGTCGGGGCCGGCGCGGGGAAGGAGGCCACTGCGCATGCACAGACCCTGCGGCGCCAGGTTCACGCCGGGATTGGCAGCTGGAGCGGCGTGGACTGCTCCAGCGCTGTGCTATCCCACTATGGCCTGGAGAATCAGGTCTCAGAATGGGCGCCAAGGCCAGAGTAAAACACTCCCGTTTTTACGCCGGCGTTGCCACTTAGCCGCCCAATGGGAGAATCGCGGCCACCGTCTGTGCGGAGTCTGCACGTTCTCCCCATGTCTGCGTGGGTTTCCTCCGGGTGCTCCGGTTTCCTCCCACAGTCCCGAAAGACGTGCTTGTTCGGTGAATTGAACATTCTGAATTCTCCCTCCGTGTACCCGAACAGGCGCCAGGATGTGGCGACTAGGGGCTATTCACAGTAACTTCATTGCAGTGTTAATGTAAGCCTACTTGTGACAATAAAGATTTTTTTTTAAATTAACATGGCACCTCACTCATAAGAAAGAGCCGTTACAAAGGGGAGAAGAAGGAGGGAGATTTCTGAGGCGGGATTTTCCCGAATCGGCGCGATGGCCCGACGGCAGCGTAAAAAACGGCGCAAACCACTCCGGCGTCGGGCCTACCAGAAGTAGCTGCATTTTTCGCACTTCCTAAGCCAGCATCAGAGGGGTTGGCGTCACGCCAGCCGGCGCAGAAAGGACTGCGTGAGTTAGCGCATGTGCAGACCGCTGGCTTGGTTCCGCGCATGCGCAGACCGGCCGGCGTATTTGCCACATGCGCATGGGGGGGTGTCTCCTCCATGCCGGCCATGACGGAGCCCGACAGTGGCTGGCGTGGAGGGAAAGAGTGCCCCCACGGTGGGGTCGTATGCCCCCACGCCTCCCCGAGGGCCGCACCAGCCAACGTACCAGCTGGGTCCCGCCGTGTGGGACCATGTCCAATCCACGCCGGCAGGACTGGCCAAAAACCTGCGGCCGCTCGGCCCATCGGGGCCTGGAGAATTGCCGGGGTGGCCGCTGCCAACGGCCCCCGACCGGCGTGGCGTGGACCCCGCCCGAAAACCGGCGCCGGAGAATACGGCAGCCCAGCGTCGGAGCAGCGGGGTGGAATTCACGCCGCCCCCCCTTCCCCCCGGGGATTCTCCGACCCGGTAGGGGGGTCGGACAATCCCGCCCCTGATCTTTTAGTCAGTGGCGAGATGAGAAGATACACTACAGATTCAGGCGTTTTGTGAGGAGCATTGATATCCCTAGATATCCGTACAGTGAAGAAAGAGGCCATTCGGCCCATCGAGTCTACACTGACCCTCTGAAAGAGCATCCTGCCCATATCCCCGTAACCACAGCTGACCTGCACATCTTTGGAGATGAAGGGGCAATTTTAGAATGGCCAACCCACCTAACCTGCACATCGCAGTGTCAAGCCCCCTTCAGAATTTTACAATGTGACCCCCCCCCCCCCCCCCCCCCCATTCTTCTAAACCCCAGTGAATATAGACCCAGTGTACTCAGCCTCTGATTAAAGCCCAGTTCCCTGAGCCCAGGTACAACGACACTGACTGTCAGTCTCTCTCCCCTCACTGGATCAGGTACGCAGTGGGTAATAACTCACTGACTATCAGTCTCTCTCCCCTCACTGGATCAGGTACGCACTGGGTAATAACTCACTGACTACCAGTCTCTCTCCCCTCACTGGATCAGGTACGCACTGGGTAATAACTCACTGACTATCAGTCTCTCTCCCCTCACTGGATCAGGTACGCAGTGGGTAATAACTCACTGACTATCAGTGTGTCTCTTGTTCACAGAGCTGGATACCCAAGGTGATTAAGAAGAAAACCTGTTCCACCTTCCTCGAAGACACCACCTCTGACAGGTAAAGGACGAATATAGGCGATGGGATGTTCTGAATAAGCTTTAAAAAATAAATTTAGAGTACCCAATTATTTTTTTTTCCAATGAAGGGGCAATTTAGTGTTGCCAACCCAATTAACCTTCACATCATTGGGTTGTGGGGGTGGTGATATGCATCATTGTAAATACACAAGGGGTTAATGTAAATACACTACAACTAAGTAAATACTAGAGGGAGCTAGACCAGAGACATCATGACACGCAGACATACAGCTAATGAACACATAAAATAGGACACGACCAATGGGCAGTCAAGACACCCAGAGGTGACACTACCACAAGGGGGCATTACACAACCCATATATAAGAACGGGGCACACATGCTCTGTCTCTTTCCACAGGCGACACTTAGAGAGTAGGACGGGGCAGGTCAGAAGCATCACACCCACCACGTGGCTTAGAGCAGACTGGTTAGTTAGACTGAGTTACTATAGCAAGATTAGCAGGAGAGTCGAACTCATAGAGAACTGTGCTAATGGTTCAATAAATCACATTGAACTTACTTCAAAGTCTGGAGTATCTTTTGGTCAAAGCTGCATCGAGTTGCAACCTGTGTTATCCCAGAGTACATAACACAACAGTGGGGGTGAAACGCACACAGACACGGGGAGAATGTGCAAACGCCAGACGGAGAGTGACCCGGGACCAGGATCGAACCCGGGTCCTCAGCGCCATAGGCAGCAGTGCTAATTTGAAGGGATTAGTGAGCGTGTGATCGGCCTTGTCCACTTGGTCCATGTCTTTGGCACCACATCGATGGGGCCGGTTTAGCTCAGTGGGCTGGACAGCTGGTTCGTGATGCAGCGCGAGGCAAATCGCGCGGGTTCAAATCCGGTACCGGCTGAGGTTATCCATGAAGGCCCCCTACTTCTCAACCTTGCCCCTCGCCTGAGGTGTGGTGATCCTCAGGTTAAATCGCCACCAGTCAGCTCTCCCCCCCCCCCCCCCCCCCCCCCCCCCCCGCCCCTCCTCAAAGGGAAAAGCAGCTGATGGTCACCTGGGGCTGTGACGACTTTACCTTACCCACTTTGTATTGGGGAACTGTGGGGAATACAGACTGTACGCAATGTGACACTCTGAGAGTGCACACTATGGGTTAATAAGAAGAGTGATACCTCTGAGGTTAACTCTGGGGCCCGTCAGGGATGTGAAATAATAATGGTATTTGTAGCCAACTTTAATCACATTAAAACCTCAAGGATATCCACGGACCCGCATAATCTGTCAACATTTGATACTGAGTCACTAGGTGTACAGTTTGTACGTGAACTATAAAACATTAGCAGGTACAGCAAGCAACGGAATGTCGCTGGGGAATCGAGTATAAAAGTGGAGCAAGTGTTGCCACAATTTTACAGGATCTTAGTGGGACTGCATCTGAAAATGAAATGAAATGAAAATCGCTTATTGTCACGAGTAGGCTTCAATGAAGTTACTGTGAAAAGTCCCTAGTCGCCACATTCCGGCACCTGTCCGGGGAGGCTGGTACGGGAATCGAACCTGCGCTGCTGGCCTGCCTTGGTCTGCTTTAAAAGCCAGCGATTTAGCCCAGTGAGCTAAAGCATCTGGAGTACCGTGTCCAGTTTTAGACTTTACTTAGGGAAGGATAGAATTACATTGGAAGTAGTTAAGAGAAGGTTCGCTCGTCTGATTCCTGAGGGAAGGTTGAGCGGGTTTGGGCCTGTACCCATTGGAGATCAGGGTGGGAATTCTCCGGCCGTTCGCTGGTGGCGGGTTTCTTTCTCCGGTTTCCCCGTGCCGTGGGGTGGCTTCGATGGGAAGTCCCACCGACAAGCAGCGGAGGTCGGGAATCACATCGTCGGCGAACGGCGCTCCAAATTCTCCGTCCTTGCTAGCAACGGTACTGGGGCGGACCGGGCGAGAATCCAGGCCCAGAAGAATGAGAGGCGATCTTATTGGGACATATACAGGGCAGATGCTGAGGGGATGTTTCCCCACTTGGGTGGGGGGGGGGGGGGGGGGGGAGTCTAGATGATACAGTTTAAAAATAAAGGGGGCAGGATTATCCGTGGCCCGATGCCGAAATCATGATCTGCGATCGGGCGGAGAATGGATTCTGACGGCAGAATCGGGATATGCCCCGACGCTGGCCTGCCATGCTCTACCCCCTCCAAACTGGTACCAGCTGGCATTGCCTGCCATTGCAATGCCATTGCTGCATCATCGGCCAGCTTCTGCTCGGGCTGGGGGGGGGGGAGTGGTGGGGGTTGGTCAGGGGGACGGGTTGTGGGTCGCCGTTGGCGGTTCAGGGTCTGAGCACGGCCGTCGCCATGTTTTCCAGCGTGACTGGTACAGGCCGTCAGCCCTGCGCATGCGTGGCCCGGGGTCCGGCCATTCTCCAGCTGTTTATGGCGCGATCCGCAAGCGTTTCACGCGGTGCCGGTGCTAGTCCCTCACCGGTACCGGAAACGGTGAGGGGTTCTCACCGATTTTCCTGTCGTAAAACTCCTGCGGATTCTCCATCCGCACCGGCACTTAGCCTCAGGAACGGGAAAATCCAGCCCAGGCTCTCCCCTTTAAGGTGGAGATGAGGAGAATGTTTGTCCCTAGTCTATGTCTTGTTATGCTCTTGACTTAGCATAAGCTGCTTCCTTGATGTGAACTCTGACAAAGGAAGGTTCAGACGTGGAGATAGCTTCAACACGTTTATTAAACTATTTACACTTCTCCTACTCTATAGCTACCCAGACTGACGAACCAGTCTGCTACAATCCACGTGGTCGGTGTGATGTTCAATCAACCCTGTGTCTGTACTCACTGACTGTCTCCACTGTGTGCTGTGTCCTTTATATATGGGTTGGTGTAATGCCCCCCTGTGGTAGTGTCACCTCTGTGTGTATCGTGAATGCCCATTGGTCGTGTCCTGCCTAACTGACCTATTGGTTGAGTGTCTGTGTGTCATGTCTCTGGTGCTCCGTCTAGTGTCCATCTAGTCTACGTGTATTTACATTAACCCCTTGTGTGTCTGCAGTGATGCATATCACCGCACTCTATTCTTCAGAAAGCTGGGCCATTGAATATATTCAAGGCTTGGTTGGACAGCTTTCTGAGAGACAAGGGAGGCCGGGGTTAACTGAGGAAAGACAGGGAAGTGGAGTTGAGGCAACAATCAGACCGGTCATGATCTTATTGATTGGCAGAGCAGGCTTGAGGGGCTGAATGGCCTACCCCTCTTCTTGTGCCCTTGTGACCAATAGCTTAGTCAAAGAGGCAGGCTTTAAGTCTTTATGAAGGAGAGAGAGGAAGTGAGGCTTAGGGAGCGAATTACGGAACTTAGGGACCAGTCAGCTGGAGGCCAATCCTGGGAAAAAGGAAATGGGAATTGCGAACGAGTGCAGAATCGGAGGAGCGTAGAGAGCTCGGCAGACTTCCTTCTCTAACTGTCTTTCTTCCTCATGCTTCCAGCTAATACATCTCACTTCCTCCTCCCGACTCAGAAAGCAACCTCTGTGCCAGTGTGGCTATGCCAAGGTTTGCCACAACACCGTGGCGACAGAGGACAATTTTGGCGCTGCCATCGTCAGCAGATGGAACACGGCTGAGCACACAACGGAGGAGCCAACCGACGCGTTCGGAGACGTGGAGTTTTTCGGGAAAGGGAGGCTGCACGGCAAGGTAGGAGGGAGGTGACTTCACTTTCACCGGCTGCCTGTCCAACAGCGTCTATTCCAGTGAGGCTGCATCCAAAGATATGGGGCAGCAGGGTAGCATGGTGGTTAGCATAAATGCTTCACAGCTCCAGGGTCCCAGGTTCGATTCCCGGCTGGGTCACTGTCTGTGTGGAGTCTGCACGTCCTCCCCCTGTGTGCGTGGGTTTCCTCCGGGTGCTCCGGTTTCCTCCCACAGTCCAAAGATGTGTGGGTTAGGTGGATTGGCCATGCTAAATTGCCCGTAGTGTCCTAATAAAAGTAAGGTTAAGGGGGAATTGTTGGGTTACGGGTATAGGGTGGATATGTGGGTTTGAGTGGGGTGATCATGGCTCGGCACAACATTGAGGGCCGAAGGGCCTGTTCTGTGCTGTACTGTTCTATGTTCTATATGGGTGCGCGATCCTGGGGTAATGGAATGGGGAATCATCTGTCCGGTCATCCCATTGAAAGAGATATCCATGTGTCCCGTTCCCTCACCAGACGTTCCCAACTCTTCCCGAGATCTTCCCTTACCAGCCTCCCCAAACAGGCGCCGGAATGTGGCGACTAGGGGCTTTTCACAGTAACTTCATTTGAAGCCTACTTGTGACAATAAGCGATTTTCATTTCATTTCAGTTCGTTCTGTACGACCTTTTTGCATTCGCCTGAAAAGGCAGATGGGGCCTGAGTTTCCATCCAAATCACGGTACCTCTGACAATGCCGCACACCCTCAATGCTGCACTTGGTGTCGGTTTAGATTTTCTCTGTGGTGGGATTCGAACCCACGATCACCTGGGTCCAGCATGAGCCACCGATGATGCGAGAGGTGCCATGATGAGACAGTCAAATTCAACAGCATCTGATAATGGTGTCGAACCTGGGTTTGAGCCTCGCTTGTAACTCTGCGTCTAAAAGGTCGATGCCACAGGTCAGACGTGAGAATTATTTTTATTTTTTAAAACATTTTTTTTTAGATTACCCAATTATTTTCTCCAATTAAGGGGCAATTTAGCGCGGCCAATCCACCTATCCTGGTGGGGGCGAAACCCACGCAGACACGGGGAGAATGTGCAAACTCCACACGGACAGTGACAGACGTGAGAATTATGGGAATTATAGAATCATAGAATCCCTGCAGTGCAGAGGAGGCCATTCGGCCCATTGAGTCTGCACTGACTCTCTGAAAGAGCATCCTACCCAAGCCGGTGATACCATCAGAACTTTACATGATCGACCTCTTAAAGTGACTGTAGTAACCCACACGGGACACACGGGACAAGCTTGCTTATATTCCCCGTGTGGCTTGAGGTGTACGAACTCCCCTGCTAACAAGGGGCAGGATTACATTGTATTTAAGGTTGGTCAGAATGTAACTGTAATGACATGTATAATGTTAGGGGTGTAAAGGATCAACAAGGCGATGTTTGTGTATCTCAACACTAGGTGGCGCCAAAGAGTAGGCGTATAAAAGACTGTGCCTCCTGCGGTTCTGGGAGAAGGTTAAAGAAGGTGTTAGAGAAGGTTAGGAGAAAGGTTGAGATAGTGTTAGTTGTATTGGAGATATTATAAATTCCTTTAAAAAAAAATTTAGATTACCCAATTATTTTTTCCAATTAAGGGGCAATTTAGCGTGGCCAATCCACCTAGCCTGCACATCTTTGGGTTGTGGGGGCGAAACCCACGCAAGCACAGGGAGAATGTGCAAACTCCACACGGACAGTGACAGACGTGAGAATTATGGGAATTATAGAATCATAGAATCCCTGCAGTGCAGAAGGAGGCCATTCGGCCCATTGAGTCTGCACCGACTCTCTGAAAGAACACCGTACCTGGGCCCACTCCCCCGCCCTAACCCTGTAACCCCCACCTACCCTGCACATCTTTGGGTTGTGGGGATGAAACCCACGCAGACGCGGGGAGAATGTGCAAACTCCACACAGACAGTGACCCGGGTGAAGGAGCTGTGCTCCGAAAGCTAGTGGTTCAAAACAAACCTGTTGGACTTGCGCCTGGTGTTGTAAGATTTTTGACTATCATCTGGAATGCTCGACCTGAAAATGATTCAACGTCAAATGGGTATTGTGGTGATATGATCTGCATACTCGTCTGCCATTGGGCCAGAACGTCGGCTTACCATTGGCCCTGGTCGGTCATGTGCCTCTCGACCGATTGGCTGAGAGGCTGAGTTAACTACGCCTCTATTAACGAGGTATAAATGCTCAGACGCCTGACGATTGTCCCTTTCCACTGTAGACGATCGCAGAGCTATGTTCTAGTCAATTAAAGCCAGACTTTGGTAAATCACTCACCTCGCTTACAATCGATGGTACATCAGGTATCTACTTAGAAAGAAAATCGAATGCAGGGAAAGGAAAGGATCAGAGGGGGTGATGCTCGTTAGATAGCTCTTGCAAAGACAAATCAGTCACGTGAATGACACCCCATCCACCACCTTCAACATTCAGTCATTCCGCCACCGAGGCACAGCAGCCGCCACGTGTACCGTCTACAAGATGCACTGCACCAAGACCCCTTCGACAGCACCTTCCAAACACGCGGCCATGGCCACCCGGAAGGACAAAGGCAGCAGACACGTGGGAGCACCACCACCGGCCTGTTCCCCTCCTGACTTGGAAAATTAATCGGCGTTCCTTCACTGCCGCTGGGCCAAAACCCTGGAACTCCCTCCCTAACAGCACGGTGGGTGTACCCACACTGCAGGGACTCCAGCGGTCAAGATGGCGGCTCACCCGCCACGGGCATCTGGGGATGGGCAATAAATGTGAGCCATTCTCACCTCCGGTGAAAGAATGAAAAGAAATGAGCTGGTACAGGATTGAAGGGCTGAATGGCCGTCCTCTTTGCTGCAAGTTTCTGCCAACTTGCTCATTTTGTTTTATGTAATGGAGAGTTGCCAAGAGGCCTTTTGTGAAATTCTTCCGTGATGTGTGAGTGTTGCTGGCAAAACCACAATGTGTTCCTAATCCCTAGACCTGTGACGCACAAACACCAGGACCTGCACTGCCCCTGTCTGCGGGATCTGGCTCAGAAAGCTATTGGTTGCTTGCCAACGGACGAAAAATCAGCCAGAATCTTCCGGAAGCCTCTAACTTAGAATCCGCCCGAGCAGTTAATCTCCTACTCAGAGATGAATGCCCTCACGGCTGCCCCCCTACTGTGCGGAATGATTCTATGATCTGCTGTCAGATTGGGTAATGCCAGCATTGGGGATGGTCCAAGTATTTATTCTCCTGAGGTTTTTAATTCCTCAAAGGGGGATCAGGCCTGGGCTTAACCAAAACTGAGAGAGCCAATGGGCGCAATTCTCCCAAAGGGAGCCAAAGTGCCGACGCAGGAGTGAAAACCGGAGTGTTTCACCACGGCGTCGGAGGCCGCTCCTCGCCCCCTATTCTCCCACCCCCAGGGGGCTAGGAGCGGTGCCGCGTCAATTTCGGGTGCCGGGCCTTAACGCTTGCGTCAAAGCGGCGCTGCATAAACGATGTGGCCGGCGGCGCTTAAATGACGCGGGCGGTTGCCCTCCTCCCCGCGGGCGCCCCGCAAGACATATCGGAGTGACCTTGCGGGTCGGCGGAGGGAAAAGAGTGCGTCTTTCAGAGACGCCGGCCCGACGATCGGTGGGCACCGATCGCGGGCCAGACCCCTCCTGAGCACCCCCCTGGTGCTCGATCCTCCCTCCCCACCCCCCCCCCCCCCCACAGGCCCCACACGCAGCGTCGCACGCTGTTCACGCCGGCAGTGACCAGGTGTGGTTGGCGCCGGCGTGAACCGGTCGGATTAGGCATCCCGCTCGGCCCATCCGGGCCGGAGAATCGCCGCTCGACCGTTAGAAACGGCGAGCGGCGATTCTCCGAGCGGCCTGTCGTAAAATGAAAATGAAAATCGCTTATTGTCACGAGCAGGCTTCAAATGAAGTTACTGTGAAAAGCCCCTAGTCGCCACATTCCGACGCCTGTTCGGGAAGCTGGTACAGGAATCGAACCGTGCTGCTGGCCTGCCTTGGTCTGCTTTCAAAGCCAGCGATTTAGCCCTGTGCTAAACCAGCTAAACCAGCGACACGCCGTTTTAGGGGGGGGGTGGGAGAATCGCGTGCGGGTGCCAGGGCGGCGTGGCGTGAATCGCCCGGCACTCCCGCGATTCTCCCACCCGGCGTGGGGGTCGGAGAATCGCGCCCAATGTTAGTCAACGAGTCCCCACCACGGCGGCTGGTGGAATTAAAAATGCAATTCATGAATAAATCTTGAATTAAAAGCTCGTCCTTGTAATGGCGACTGCAAAACTATCATCGATTGTTGTCAAGATTCATCTGGTCCATTAATGCCCTGTCGGGAGGGAAATCTGCCGTTCTTACCCGGTCTGGCCTACATGTGACTCCAGCCCCCACAGCGATGTGGCTGACTCTGAACTTCCCTCTGAAATGGCCGACAAAGTCACTGAGTTTGGACCAAAACAGTGGAAAGCCTAAAAGGAACTAAACCAGACAGACGACCCGGTATCAATCCAGGCTCCAGGAAGAATGGCAAACCCAGCCCTCTCGACCCTGCAAGGTCTTCCTTGCTGACATCCGGGAGCTTGTGCCAAAATTGGCAGAGCTGACCTACAGACTGGTCAAGCAACGAGGTCAGGATCATACCTTATTGTCGGACACGACCATCACAATTCCTGTCCCACCGGCAGGGCAGACTCACCAGAGATAGCGGCTGTGGTAGTCGGTATTAGGGGTATTACGGTACCTAGGTTGGAGGTACCTGATGCTGTAAGATCATTGGTGTTGGACGTACCTGATACTGTAAGATCATTGGAGAAGCCTGCCTGCTGGTTCCGCCCAGTAAGGCGGAGTATAAGAGTCTGTGTTTCCCCAGCTGCTGCATTCTGTACCTGCGCAGCTGGGGGAAACATCTAGTTCAATAAAGCCTTCAATTGTCGTCCAATCTCGCTTCGGGAGTTATTGATCGTGCATCAGCGGCACAGTGATATACCGTCGGGAGAAAGTTACCCTGGAAATCGTTAACATTGACTCGGAGCCCCGTGACGTCTCACGGCTTCTCGTCAAACATGGGCCAGGAAACCTCCTGTTGATAGTCACCCGCGGCAGGCCCACCAAGACCCATAGCTGAGTACCCCTCATGGTATCAAGAAGTAGCTGAAGACACTGGATCCTGCAAAGGGTATGGGCCCTGACGCTGAAGATTTGTCCTCCATGATTTGCCGCATCCCTCGCCAAGCTGGTCCAGCTACAACACTGGCATCTACAGGGGCTGGTTTAGCTCACTGAGCTAAATCGCTGGCTTTGAAAGCAGACCAAGGCAGGCCAGCAGCACGGTTCGATTCCCGTACCAGCCTCCCCGAACAGGCGCTGGAATGTGGCGACTAGGGGCTTTTCACAGTAACTTCATTGAAGCCTACTCGTGACAATAAGCGATTTTCATTTCATTTCATTTCATACCTGCCGTCTACCCATCGAGTGGCACTTACTCAGCAATAACCTGCGCACGATCGCTCAGTTTGGGTTCCGCTGGGGTCACTCAGTTCCCGACCTCAAACATGGACAAAGAGTGCTGAACTCCAGAGGAATCATGGGGCCCGAGGAAACCAATGGGAATCTGAGGGGAAAGCCACCACTGGTGACAGTTCTAACTGGGCAATGATGCAGGAGTTCCTCAGGGTAGTGTCCTAGGCCCAACCACCTTCAGCTGCTTCATTAATGACCTCCCTTCCATCATAAGGTCAGAAGTGGGATGTTCGCTGATGACTGCACAATGTGGTTGGGCCTAGGACACTATCCTGAGGAACTCCTGCATCATTGCCCAGTTAGAACCGTCACCAGTGGCGGCTTTTCCCTCAGATTCCCATTGGTTTCAGTTTCCTCGGGCGCCATGATACTGAAGACACATCAGATACTGAAGCAGTCCATGTCCCAATGCAACAAGACCTGGACAATATTCAAACTTGGGCTAACATGTAGCAAATAATATTCACATCACTTCTGGTGGCGGCCAGGAAGGAGTAGGTCGCACATTTGGTGGCTCCCGCTCGGGTCGGACCTTTGGATCTTTCCCTTGATTTTTTTCTCGGATGTTACTTGAAACGTTGATAGCGGACGCGACCTCGAGGAGGAGTCCTACATCAGCGCATGGATAGGCAGATCAGGAGTGCTCGCAAAGAGGGCAGCACGGTGGCCTAGTGGTTAGCACAGCTGCGTCACGGCGCCGGGGTCCCAGGTTCGATCCCGGCTCTGGGTCACTGTCCGTGTGGAGTTTGCACATTCTCCCCGTGTCTGCGTGGGTTTCGCCCCCACAACCCAAAGATGTGCCGGGCAGGTGGATTGGCCACGCTAAATTGCCCCTTCATTGTAAAAAATTATTGGGTAATCTAAATTTATTTAAAAAAAGGAGTGCTCGCAAAGGAAGAAATAGGCGAACAGAGAAGGCTTGGGTTGAAGCTGCAGCGGGGAAATTTTTCGCAACCCCAAAACATGTGTGTGTGATTCGCTGGCCCCCGCCCACACCTCTCACACTCATCTTCGGGCAGCAGGGTAGCATGGTGGTTAGCATCAATGCTTCACAGCTCCAGGGTCCCAGGTTCGGTTCCCGGCTGGGTCACTGTCTGTGCGGAGTCTGCACGTCCTCCTCGTGTCTGCGTGGGTTTCCTCCGGGTGCTCCGGTTTCCTCCCACAGTCCAAAGATGTGCGGGTTAGGTGGATTGGCCATGATAAATTGCCCGTAGTGTCCTAAAAAGTAAGGTTAAGGGGGAAGTTGTTGGGTTGCGGGTATAGGGTGGATATGTGAGTTTGAGTAGGGTGATCATTGCTCGGCACAACATCGAGGGCCGAAGGGCCTGTTCTGTGCTGTACTGTTCTAAATTCTAAATCTGCTACCCCCTGAAAGAACCCACTCATTCTCGCCCGAGTCATATGCACCATCTTAAACTGTACCAGACTCATCCTTGCACGGGAGGAGGTCCCGTTTACTGCAGGGGGTTATCATTGATCAGGAACTGGACTGGACCAGCCACATAAACGTTGTTGCTGCAAGAGCAGGTCAGGGGCTGGGGAATCCTGTGGTGAATAACTCACCTCCTGACTTCCCACAGCCAGTCCGCCATCTACAAGGCACAGGTGGGGAGTGCGATGGAATACATTGTGGGCGGGACCCAGACCGCGACGTCTCGCGAGATCTCATTGGATCTCACGGGGCGTAATGACGGCCGGGAATCCCGGTGGAGGCCCGATCTCGGCAGGAGGTGGCCGGTAAATTGCTCCACCTTCAGCCATCACCCAACCTCACGAAGACAGATTGCCCGGTCGCTACCACGGTGCTGTTTGCGGGATCTTGCTCTGCGGGAACTGGCCGGCGCGCTACCTACATCACGACGGTGATTACGCTTCAGAAAGTTAATCGCCCGCCGTGAAGCGCTTTGAGGCGTCCGGCGGTCCCGAAACATCTCGCACGCTCTCCCCCCCTCTCTCTCTCTCTCTCTCTACAGTTTGTGCGACTTTCCTCCGACACGGACCCTGCGATCGTCTACACCCTGATAACCCACTTCTGGGGGATCCCCCCCCCCAACCTGGTCGTGTCCGTCGTGGGCGGAGAAGGGGGTTTGAAGATGAAGACCTGGCTGAAGGACATTCTCCGCCGTGGGCTGGTCAAAGCGGCACAAAGCACTGGTGAGGTCCCACCCCCTCCGCAATCTCCCACACTTCCGAACAAATCACAGAATCACAGAGTGCAGAAGAGGCCCTTCGGCCCATCGAGTCTGCACTGACACGTGAAGAACACCTGACCTGCCGACCTAATCCCATTGGCCAGCACTTGGCCCAGAGCCTTGAATGTTCTGACGTGCCGAGTGCTCACCCAGGCACTTTTTGAAGGATGTGAGGCAACCCCTCTCCCAGGCAGTGCGTTCCAGACCATCACCACCCTCTGGGTAAAAAGGTGTTTCCTCACTTTCCCCCCACCTAAAATCTCCTATCCCTCACCTTGTGTCCCCTCGTGACTGACCCTTCAACTTAGGGGAACAGCTGCTCCCTATCCACCCTGTCCATGCCTCTCAAATCGAATCGACAACATGGCCTCAGCTGTACTCTGGGCTGCTCTATCTCCCCTGTGCTGATGAAGCCCTTTGACCCCTTTTCCGTTAGCTCCATCCTCCCCCCCCCCCCCTCTCAGATTGCTGCCGTTCTGCCCACTGTCCTGTCTTCTTGAATATTCCACACTCAATGAACTTGAGTTTATCTGGAACATTTTTGCCTGTTCTCAGATTCATGTCGAGTCCCGTTCGGCCATCACCCCTGTACTCGCCGTCCCCATGGTCTCACCTCTTACTGACCGCGCTCTCCAGCTGTCCTCTGCTCTGAACCTTTGCTGTCCGTAACTCACAGTGTCCCTCCAGGCCGCCTCCCCTTTGTCCCTCCAGGCCGCCTCCCCTTTGTCCCTCCAGGCCGCCTCCCCTTTGTCCCTCCAGGCCGCCTCCCCTTTGTCCCTCCAGGCCGCCTCCCCTTTGTCCCTCCAGGCCTCCTCCCCTTTGTCCCTCCAGGCCGCCTCCCCTTTGTCCCTCCAGGCCGCCTCCCCTTTGTGCCTCCAGGCCGCCTCCCCTTTGTCCCTCCAGGCCGCCTCCCCTTTGTCCCTCCAGGCCGCCTCCCCTTTGTCCCTCCAGGCCGCCTCCCCTTTGTCCCTCCAGGCCGCCTCCCCTTTGTCCCTCCAGGCCGCCTCCCCTTTGTCCCTCCAGGCCGCCTCCCCTTTGTCCCTCCAGGCCGCCTCCCCTTTGTCCCTCCAGGCCGCCTCCCCTTTGTCACTTTCATGTGGATCTTTCTCACAGGCGCGTGGATTATGACCAGTGGACTGCAGGTTGGGATCGGCAAGTACGTTGGGCAGGCGGTCCGTGACCACGCCACGGCAAACACACGGTCAAATGCAAAGGTGGTTGCCATGGGGATAGCGCCATGGGGAATCGTGTACGAGAAAGATCGTCTTGTGAACCCCAAGGTAATATGCATGCATGCGTGTGGATGCGAGCATGCCTGCGTGTGCGTGTGTGTATGTATGAGTGAGTGTTCATGAGTGAATGTGTGTATGTAACTTTGTGTACATGTGTGTCTTTGTGTGTGTGTCTTTATGTGTGTTTTTATGTGCGTGTACGTCTTTGTGTGCATACGTGTGTCTTTGTGTGCGTGTGTGTGTGTTTTTGTGTGCGTGTGTGTGTGTTTTTGTGTGCGTGCGTCTTTGTGTGTGTGTCTTTGTGTGTGTGTGACTGTGTGTGTGTGTTAGTGTGTGTGTGTTTGTGACTCTGCGTGTGTTTATGTGTGTGTGTGTGTCTCTGTGTGCGTGTGTGTCTTTGCGTGTGTGTGACTTCGTGTGTGAGTGTGTGACTGTGTGTGTGACTGCGTGTGAGTGTGCGTGTGACTCTGCGTGCGTTTGTGTCTTTGTGTGCGTATGTGTGTCTTTGCGTGTGTGTGACTGCGTGTGTGAGTGTGTGACTGCGTGTGTGAGTGTGTGACTGTGTGTGTGTGTTTGTGTGTGTGTTAGTGTGTGTGTGTGACTGCGTGTGTGAGTGTGTGACTCTGAGTGTGTGACTGTGTGTGCTAATGTGTGACTCTGCGTGTGAGTGTGTGTGTGTGACTCTGCGTGTGAGTGTGTGTGTGTGTGTCTGTGTGTGTGACTGTGTCTGTGTGAGTGTGTGTGTCTGTGAGTGTCTGTGTGTGAGTGTGTCTGTGTGTGTGTCTGTGAGTGTGTGTGTGTGTGTCTGTGTGTGTGTCTGTGTGAGTGTGTGTGTCTGTGAGTGTCTGTGTGTGAGTGTGTCTGTGTGTGTGTCTGTGAGTGTGTGTGTGTGTGTGTGAGTGTGTGTGTGTGTGGCTGTGAGTGTGTCTGTCAGTGTGTCTGTGTGTGTGTCTGTGTGTGTGTGTGTGTGTGAGTGTGTCTGTGTGTGTGTCTGTGTCAGTGTGTGTCTGTGTGTGAGTGTCTGTAAAACCAGGCCTGATTCTCACTCTAATGAATGTCCCCTCCCAGGGTTCGTTCCCTGTACAGTACACAGTGGGCAGTGAGAGGGGGGCAGAGCATGCTCTGGATGAAAATTACTCTGCATTCCTGTTGGTGGATGATGGGACCAACAATCGGATGGGAGGAGAAATCCAGTTCCAGGCACGACTGGAGGAACATATATTGACACAGCGGACAGGAATCGGAGGTGAGTATGGTCAAATATTGTCTATTGTGCGCCTGTCAAGCCCCAGATCCAAAATCACACAGCAGGGGCTGGATTTCAGCTTCCAGACCAGAATAATTTGGGGCTAACAATTACCCCCCCCCCCCACTCTTGGGCTCTTGGGGTGGGGAAGTAGGAGAAATGGGGGGGGGGGGGTTTAAGGGAGAACATCTTGGCTCTATCCCGTCTCCGAGTCATTTCTTATGGAGGTTGTTTGCCTAATTGCGTCCAATTAGATCGACCAATTGGAGTTTTCCTGTCGGCCTGATGGATCCCCCTGGCGGCTGGGGCCAGTTCAGCGGCCTGGGGTTGGGCCCCCAGTGGGAGGGGGAGTCGGCACTCCCAGGGCAGGCTGAAAGGCCTTCCCTCCCTGGGTGGAGGAACACCCAGGGGCTGCACCGAAAAGGGGCTTCCCTCCTTCCTCTCCACCCCTCCCCACCTCCCCACGGCCCCCCCTCCCCCAACCCGCGCCCCCGCTCCTACCCACTGACTTCCCAGCCCCCTCCCCCCCCATCCCACCGCCGTCCACTGGATCTCACTGGATTGGTCATCCAACAGCCACCTGGCTCACCTTGGCCGATACGGTAGCACAGTGGTTAGCACTGTTGCTTCACAGCTCCATGGACCCAGGTTCGATTCCCAGCTTGGGTCACTGCCTGTGCGGAGTCTGCACGTTCTCCCCGTGTCTGCGTGGGTTTCCTCCGGGCGCTCCGGTTTCCTCCCACATGTCCCCAAAGATGTGCTTGTTAGGTGAATTGGACATTCTGAATTCTCCTCAGTGTACCCGAACAGGTGCCGGAGTGTGGCGACTAGGGGATTTTCACAGTAACTTCATTTCAGTGTTAATGGAAGCCTACTCGCTGGTCTTAATTGTTCATGACGCCCCTGAAAGAATAAAGAAATAAAGGCTCACTGGGATGTAGGGGGCAGGTTGGGCCTGTGTTCATTGATGTTCAGAAGAATGAGAGGCGATCCGATTGAAACGTATCAGATTCTGAGGGAGTGGACAGGCCAGCTCGATGGCAGAGTCCTATTTACAATCGAGGTGAATTCCTTTCCCAGAACTGGGAGATTCTTTGGTATTTTCTCCCCCGGGCGGAGTGGTGTATGGTCACTGGATAGATTCAAGCTGGCTGATTTGGACAGATTTTTAATCTATGGATACATCGGGTCAGGGGTGAAGCAGGCAGGTTGGGTTGAAAGTTGAGTTAGCAATGATCTTGTTGAATGGTGGAACAGGTTTGAGGGGCTGAGTGGCCTTCTCCTGTTCCTGGCACTTGCGCTCTAGAACATAGATAGAACATAGAACAGTACAGCACAGAACAGGCCCTTCGGCCCTCGATGTTGTGCCGAGCCATGATCACCCTACTCAAACCCACATACCCACGTATTTTACCCGTAACCCAACAACCCCCCTAACCTTACTTTTTAGGACACTACGGGCAATTTAGCATGGCCAATCCACCTAACCCGCACATCTTTGGACTGTGGGAGGAAACCGGAGCAACCGGAGGAACCCACGCACACACGGGGACGACGTGCAGACTCCGCACAGACAGTGACCCAGCCGGGAATCGAACCTGGGACCCTGGAGCTGTGAAGCATTTATGCTAACCACCGTGCTACCGTGCTGCCCTCTTGTGGAAGAGTGCGTTCTGGTGGAGACTCCGCCAGTACACTGAGAGGCACACGCACACAAACAAATACACACACACACACTCATACTCACACTCTGCATGCGCACACACACGCGCACACACACGCAAATACTTGCAAATAGAGACAAACACATGCACACATATGTATACACCCCCCACACACACAAACACACACATATATGCAAATACACAAACACACACACACGTACCCACAAACAATCATATGCACACACAAAAAACACATTACACACACACACACTCATGCACACACGCGTAATCACATGCGCACAAACAAAAAACACACACACACACTTGCACACGCACATGCTCACGCACACACAGGCACACACACACATATGCACACACACACATACACACACATGCACATTCACACATGCGCTCACCCACAGACACTTGCACACACACAGAAATACACATGTGCATGTACACACATACACACACTCACACAGATACGCGCACAACCAATCACACGCAGATACACATGAACAAATGCACACATGTACGCACACAAAAACACACATGCACACACACGTACATACGAACGCTCACTGGGCTAAATCGCTGGCTTTTAAAGCAGGCCAGCAGCACGGTTCGATTCCCGTACCAGCCTCCCCGGACAGGCGCCGGAATGTGGCGACTAGGGCTTTTCACAGTAACTTCTTTGAAGCCTACTCGTGACAATAAGCGATTTTCATTTCATTTCATCCACGCAGACTGATACATAAATATCCTCCACAAACATGGCAATAACAGACAGACACAATGAACCTTGTGTCGCAGGGAGATGTGGGTTAATAGTGACCTGTTTTATCCACAGGAAGGGGAAGTATTGAGATCCCAGTGCTGTGCATGCTGATTCAAGGAGGGCCCAAAATGCTGCAGGTGAGGAGCTGCTTTATGTCGTTCTGTCTGAAGGGAAAGTGAAGGGGGAGGAACAGCTGAGTCCTCCCCCCACCCTCCCCCCAACCGCCCCCACCCCGGCAGAGTCTGGTCAGCTACAGTAAAGATCTTACAGTTTAGAAACCTGACCACAAAGCAGAATGTGATTGTGAAATACCTCAAAAGGCCCAATAATCAGACTCCCCCCACATTGGCTCTGATGGAAGGATGTCTGTGGTGAATGAGATTCACACGGTATTATAGTTACCAATGTCACTCTGTTCCAAGTATATACATGTATCAATATTGTAAGTGCAGTTGCACTACCTGACCACCAGGGGGAGTAGCTCTGGGAGTACTCGAGAGTTTGTACTGGGCTCCCCCCCTCGGCTCCGCCCAGAACTCCTCCCCCTGGAGCTGCTGTATAAAGATCCGTGCCACAGAGTCAGCCGGCCAGTTCACCGAAAGTTCAACGTCTAACAGGCTGGCTCTGTTGTAAGTATATTAAAACCGCTATTCTAATCCTACAAGCACGTGTCCGTAGAATTGATGCTTCCATCAATGTCCCACTCCTGAAGACCAGGATTTAAGATGAGCTTCTTTTTAAGGAGGAGGTCCCTCCTTCGGGCAATTGAGCCCCTCAATAAGGGAAGCTGATTGCAAGATACCCTCTTTAAAGATCGTAAGACCATAAGATACAGGAGCAGAATTAGGCCATTCGGCCCATCAAGCCTGCTCCGCCATTCGATCATGTCTGAAGAAAGCGGGGGGGGGGGCGAGACTCTCACACTAAGGAACCCGAGTTGTGGGACTCCTCTTGTTGCACTGTCCCCATTAGGGTTGGGAAATAAATGCTGGTCTAACCAGCGACGCCCACGTCCCCTAAATGAACATTTTTCAAAAAGAAACTTGTGGGATTGATGCGCGATCAATGAACACAGAAACGAAGGAGTAGTCCGAATTGAAGGCTTTAATCTACAAGAAGTGTGCCCAGCAGCTTGAGTACAGAAAGAACGGTGGCTGCTGGGAAACACGGGTTCTTATACTCCGCCTCGTGGGCAGAGCTACCTTCATCTCGACCAATGGGAAGACAACACTTGGGCCAATGGGCAGCGAGCCTTCTCCACCAATAGCAGCTCACACTCCCAGGTACCGTAGTACCTCTAGTCATACTACCACAGGGATCATGGGATGGTTGCGGCACAAAAGAAGGCCATTCTGCCCCTCATCACTGTGCTGGTTCTCTGCTAACTCAACTACCTGAATCAACCCCCATCTCTCGCGTCGGCACTGCATCCCAGATCCTAAACCCCACTTGAAAACTATTTCCTTTGGCCCTTTAGCCAAACGCCTTAAATCAGTGTCCTCAGGTGGCGCAGTGGTTAGCATAGCTGCCTCACGGCGCTGAGGTCCCAGGTTCGATCCCGGCTCTGGGTCACTGTCCGTGTGGAGTTTGCATATTCTCCCCGTGTTTGCGTGGGTTTCACAACCCAAAGATGTGCAGAGTAGGCGGATTGGCCACGCTAAATTGCCCCTTAATTGGAAAAAATGAATTGGGTACTTCTAAATTTTAACCAAAAACAAAATCAGTGTCCTCCGGTTCTCAATGAGTTTGAATGGCGGAGCAGACCCGATGGGCCGAGTGGCCTAATTCTACTCCTATGTCTTATGGCCTTATGGCCAATCCTTCCATTTAAGGGAACAGTTTCACCTTATTTACTCTTTCCAGGCCCCTGATAGTTTTGAGACCCTCCATCAAATGTCCTCTCAACCTGCTCTGCCCCAAGGAGAACAGTCCCTGGTTCTCCACTCTACCTGAAGTCCCCTCATCTCTGGAAACGTCCTCACAAGGCTTTTTCTGTGTCCAGAGTTGGTCCCCAGCCTGGGGGAGCTGGGGAGTCCCAGGAATGGTGAGGCCCTGGGCTGAGGTGTGCGTGTGAGAGAGAGAGAGGGAGAGAGAGAGGGAGAGAGAGAGGGAGAGAGAGAGAGAGAGAGGGAGAGAGAGAGAGGGAGAGAGAGAGAGAGAGAGAGAGAGAGGAGAGAGAGAGAGAGGGGGAGAGAGAGAGAGGAGAGAGAGAGGGAGGGGAGAGAGAGAGAGAGAGGGAGGAGAGAGAGGAGA